>NC_011905.2:254083-291215 GCF_000006355.2 Plasmodium knowlesi strain H | reverse complement strand
GGTCCGGTCCGCGAACACAAAAAAAAAAAAAAAAAAAAAAAAAGCACGGTGGATGATGAAATATATTACAGTTGCAAAAGGTCGCAAAATACAAAGGAGAAGCACACACTTATCCGACAAAAGGAAAAATTGTGTGTACATACGTGTTGGCACAAACAACTTTATCGAAGTACACATACACTTTACACCAAAAATGTATACAAAATAACGGGAATATGCGAAAATGGTTGGATTCAGTGTTTCGGGTTAAAGGTAAAGTTGGTTACGGGTTAAGCTGAAGGTTATTTCCGGGTTAAAGATAAGGTAGGTTCCGGGTTAAAAATATGGTTGGTTCCGGGTTAAGGGTAAAAATGGGTTCCGGGTTAAAAGTAAAGTGGGTTCCGGTTTAAGGATAAGGTAAGTTCCGGTTTAAGGATAAGGTAAGTTCCGTTTTAAAAATAAGGTAGGTTCAGGATTTAGGGTAAAGTAGGATACGGGTTAAGGATAAGGTAGGTTCCGGGTTAGAAATAAGGCAGGTTCCCGGTTAAGGTAAGAGTGGGTTCCCGGTTAAGGTAAAAGTGGGTTCCGGGTTAAGGATAAGGTAGGCTCCGGGTTAAGCATAAGGTAGGTTCCGGGTTAAGGATAAAAGTGGGTTCCGGGTTAAGGATAAAAGTGGGTTCCGGGTTAAGGATAAGGTAAGTTCCGGGTTAAAAGTAAAGTGGGTTCCGGGTTAAGGATAAAAGTGGGTTCCGGTTTAAGGATAAGGTAAGTTCCGGGTTAAGGATAAAAGTTGGTTCTCGGTTAAGGATAAAAGTGGGTTCCGGATTAAGGATAAGGTAAGTTCCGGGTTAAGGATAAAAGTGGGTTCCGGGTTAAGGGTAAAAGTGGGTTCCGGGTTAAAGGTAAAAGTGGGTTCCGGGTTAAAGGTAAAAGTGGGTTCCGGGTTAAGGATAAGGTAGGTTCCGGATTAAAGGTAAAAGTGGGTTCCAGGTTAAAGGTAAAAGTTGATTCCGGGTTAAGGGTAAAAGTTGGTTCCGGGTTAAAGGTAAAAGTGGGTTCCGGGTTAAGGGTAAAAGTGGGTTCCGGGTTAAGCATAAAAGTGGGTTCCGGGTTAAGGATAAAAGTTGGTTCTCGGTTAAGGATAAAAGTGGGTTCCGGATTAAGGATAAGGTAAGTTCCGGGTTAAGGGGTAAAATGGGTTCCGGGTTAAGGGTAAAGTAGGTTCCGGGTTAAGGGTAAAGTAGGTTCCAGGTTAAGGGGTAAAATGGGTTCCGGGTTAAGGGTAAAGTAGGTTCCGGGTTAAGGGTAAAAGTAGGTTCCGGGTTAAGGGTAAAAGTGGGTTCCGGGTTAAGGATAAAAGTTGGTTACGGGTTAAGGGTAAAAGTAGGTTCCGGGTTAAAGATAAGGTGGGTTCCGGGTTAAGGGTAAGGTGGGTTCCGGGTTAAGGATGACGTATGTTCCGGGTTAAGGGTAAAAGTGGGTTCCGGTTTAAGGATAAGGTAAGTTCCGGTTTAAGGATAAGGTAAGTTCCGGTTTTAAAAATAAGGTAGGTTCAGGATTTAGGGTAAAGTAGGATACGGGTTAAGGATAAGATGGGTTTCGGGTTAAGGATAAGATGGGTTTCGGGTTAAGGATAAAAGTGGGTTCCGGGTTAAGGATAAAGTGGGTTCTGGGTTAAGGATAAGGTAGGCTCCGGGTTAAGCATAAGGTAGGTTGCGGGTTAAAAATAAGGTAGGTTGCGGGTTAAAAATAAGGTAGGTTCCGGTTTAAGAGTAATGTACGTTCCGGGTTAAAAGTAAAGTGGGTTCCGGGTTAAGGATAAAAGTGGGTTCCGGTTTAAGGATAAGGTAAGTTCCGGGTTAAGGATAAAAGTTGGTTCTCGGTTAAGGATAAAAGTGGGTTCCGGGATAAGGGTAAAAGTTAGTTCCGGGTTAAGGATAAAAGTGGGTTCCGGGTTAAGGGTAAAAGTGGGTTCCGGGTTAAAGGTAAAAGTGGGTTCCGGGTTAAAGGTAAAAGTGGGTTCCGGGTTAAGGATAAGGTAGGTTCCGAATTAAAGGTAAAAGTGGGTTCCAGGTTAAAGGTAAAAGTTGATTCCGGGTTAAGGGTAAAAGTTGGTTCCGGGTTAAAGGTAAAAGTGGGTTCCGGTTTAAGAGTAATGTACGTTCCGGGTTAAAAGTAAAGTGGGTTCCGGGTTAAGGGTAAAAGTGGGTTCCGGGTTAAGCATAAAGTGGGTTCCGGGTTAAGGATAAAGTTGGTTCTCGGTTAAGGATAAAAGTGGGTTCCGGATTAAGGATAAGGTAAGTTCCGGGTTAAGGGGTAAAATGGGTTCCGGGTTAAGGGTAAAGTAGGTTCCGGGTTAAGGGTAAAGTAGGTTCCAGGTTAAGGGGTAAAATGGGTTCCGGGTTAAGGGTAAAGTAGGTTCCGGGTTAAGGGTAAAAGTAGGTTCCGGGTTAAAGATAAGGTGGGTTCCGGGTTAAGGGTAAGGTGGGTTCCGGGTTAAGGATGACGTATGTTCCGGGTTAAGGGTAAAAGTGGGTTCCGGGTTAAAGGTAAAAATAGGTTCCGGGTTAAAGGTAAAAGTAGGTTCCGGGTTAAAGGTAAAAGTAGGTTCCGGGTTAAGCATAAAGTAGGTTCCGGGTTAAGGATAAGATGGGTTTCGGGTTAAGGATAAGATGGGTTTCGGGTTAAGGATAAAAGTGGGTTCCGGGTTAAGGATAAAGTGGGTTCTGGGTTAAGGATAAAAGTGGGTTCTGGGTTAAAAATAAGGTAGGTTGCGGGTTAAAAATAAGGTAGGTTGCGGGTTAAAAATAAGGTAGGTTCCGGTTTAAGAGTAATGTACGTTCCGGTTTAAGGGTAAAAGTTGGTTCCGGTTTAAGGGTAAAAGTTGGTTCCGGGTTAAGGGTAAAAGTGGGTTTCGGGATAAGGGTAAAAGTGGGTTCCGGGATAAGGGTAAAAGTGGGTTCCGGGATAAGGGTAAAAGTTAGTTCCGGGTTAAGGATAAGGTAGCTTCTGGGCTAAGGATAAGACGGGTTTCAGGTTAAGGGTAAAAGTTCGTTACGGGTGAAGGATAAGGTAGGTTCCGGGTTAAGGATAAGGTAGGTTCCGGGTTAAGGATAAGGTAGATTCAGGGTTAAGGATAAGGTAGGTTCCGGGTTAAAAATAAGGTAGGTTCCGGGTTAAGGATAAAAGTGGGTTCAGGGTTTAGGATAAAAATGGGTTCAGGGTTTAGGATAAAAATGGGTTCTGTGTTAAGGATAAAAGTGGGTTCAGGTTTTAGGATAAAAGTGGGTTCCGAGTTAAGGTGAATGTAGGATCAAGGTTTAGGTATATGGTGATAGTAGGATCAAGGTTTAGGGTGAAAATGAATGTATGATTAGGGTTTAGGGTTAAGGTGAAAGTATGATTAGTGTTTAGGGTTAAGGTGAAATTATGATGAGGTTTTAGGGTTAAGGTGAAAGTATGATCAGGATTTAAGTTTAATGTTTGTAAAGTATAGGTTTAGGGTTCAGGGTTTAGATGTTTAGGGTTTTAGTCTTGCACGAATCTTCTGTAAGTGAAGAATGTACAGGTGTATCTAAGGATGGATGAAAATGGAGAAAACTACGAAAAGTAGAATGAATATATAGATGAGGAAAACGTGATTTGTGGGGAATTAAAATAAACATAAAGGAGGACGAACAAACGGGAGGAAAACATAAGGGAAGGAATGAAAAAGAAAGAAGAAATGTGAGAGTAGGAATAACAGGAAAAGGAAATGAAAAGAGTAAATGGAAGAAAAGAAATGCAATTGGAAAAAATGCTTGATGGAGGAGAGTTGCATACATTTATTTTTTTTTCTCTCCTTTCTTTTTTGTTTTTTTTTTTTTTTCTTCTATTTCTTATTTTCTCTTTTTTTCTTTTTCATTTTCTATTCCCCTTAATTTATTATTATTTTTTTCTATTTATATATTTTTTATTATTTTTATTTCCTTGTAAAAGGGGGGGGGAAATATATGTTTTATTTCCTTATGTTGGAATGTTTTAATTAGAATGGGAAATGAATTGTATAATAGTTGGAAATGTGGGAGATGTTCTTCTTTTTTTGAGAATGAACTGTTTTATTTTTAGAATGTGGTGGATGTTCTTTTTTTTTTCTTTCTTTCTTTTATTTATTTCCTTTTTTTATTTTTTTTTTTTATCTTTAAACCTACTCTTTCTAATAAAGATATTTATTTCTAATAAAGATATTCTTTCTAATAAAGATATTTATTTCTAATAAAGATATTCTTTCTAATAAAGATATTCTTTCTAATAAAGATATTCTTTCTAATAAAGATATTTATTTCTAATAAAGATATTTATTTCTAATAAAGATATTCTTTCTAATAAAGATATTCTTTCTAATAAAGTTATTTATTTCTAATAAAGTTATTTATTTCTAATAAAGATATTTATTTCTAATGAAGATATTCTTTCTAATAAAGATATTCTTTCTAATAAAGATATTCTTTCTAATAAAGATATTCTTTCTAATAAAGATATTCTTTCTAATAAAGATATTCTTTCTAATAAAGATATTTATTTCTAATAAAGATATTCTTTCTAATAAAGATATTTATTTCTAATAAAGATATTCTTTCTAATAAAGATATTTATTTCTAATAAAGATATTCTTTCTAATAAAGATATTCTTTCTAATAAAGATATTTATTTCTAATAAAGATATTCTTTCTAATAAAGATATTTATTTCTAATAAAGATATTCTTCCTAATATAAATTTATATAGCGAAGGACAAATAGAATATTCACATGTTAAATTGAAGCAAAACAAACCAAATATACAGTATATAAAATAAAAACCAACACTGTGGAGAAAAAAAGAAAATGGCACCTTTTTCTTTTATAAAAACATCTACATTAATCTTTGCATACTTATTCTTATGGTATCAAACCAATTATCAACACCAGGTATGAATAACAGAAAAAATTTTTTTTGTAATATTTTTGACATCTATAGGGGGAATTTTGCTGTGGGCGAAAACGTATACATATATTTATATATTATATATTATTTTGCCACCACACCAAATTATTATTCATATTTATTATTCATGTTTAACAGAAAAATGGGCGGAATGGCAGTGTATGGGAAGGAGGGGGGAAGGTTTCAAGTGTATAGGGTTCCGGGTTCCGGGTTCCGGGTTCCGGGTTCCGGGTTTAGGGTTTAGGGTTTAGGGTTTAGGGTTTAGGGTTTAGGGTTTAGGGCATAGAGAGTAGGGTTCCGGGTTAGGATTTAGGGTTCATTGTATAGTAGTATGATTCCATGTTATAGACATAAGGTTTCAGGGCATTAGAGAGTAGGGTTCCGGATTCCGGGTTAAGGGTTTAGGGTTCAGTGTATAGGAGTAAGATTCCGGGTTCCGGGTTTATGGTTCAGTGTATAGGAAAAAGATTCCGGGTTATGGGTTTAGGGTTCATTGTACAGGAGTCAGATTCCGGGTTCAGGGTCTAGGGTTGCGGATTCAGGGTTTAGGTTTTCAGGGTGTTAGAATTCAGATTCAATGGGTTAGAAATTAAGGTGTTAGGGGTGTTAGAATTCAGATTCCAGGTTATAGACATAAGGTTTCAGGGCATAGAGAGTAGGGTTCCGGGTTTAGTGTTCAGGGTTTAGGGTTTAGTTTGCTTTGAAGGGGGGAAGGAGATGGAAAGGAAAAGGAAAAAAGGGGACAGGGGGGGGAAGGAAAACCTTCCCCCTCTTTCCCTTAGACCATTCTTTACATATGCATATTTTCTATATATACATTTTTTTTTTAGGTGAGTGCATTAAGCACATTAAAGGATGATGATATATCGGATGGAAGCGGTTTATATTCATCAGAGGAAGATATAAACAGGACACATGGTCGTGCAAAGACAGTGCAAGCAGTTGGAAGAAATATTCCCCCGTCATCACATCAAGAGGAGTCGGACGACAATGATGATGTGAGCACATTGCTGGGTTCGATAGACAACGAATTGTTAGAACATACACTATCAGGACAAACACCATGTTCAGCGAAAGGAAGAGAAAATAGTTCTAAAGGAATTGGAACAAGAATAAAAGAATGTTGTAAAAAATTAACACATTATAAAAATAAAAATAAAATACTACTAACTACTGTATTAGTTCTCTCAGTTCTGTACCCATTAGCCTTGTTCGCCGTAATCCTGGGTTCCATCTTGTCAAATATCATTGGTGGTAACACGCCGGCTTTCTATATATGCTTAGTGGGAGTTCCCATAATTATTGTATTAATCTATTTTGGCATACTATTCTGGTTTTATCGTTCAAAAGTTTGGGTTAAATGTATTACTAAAAATGCCGAAATACGAAAATGTCTGCGAGAAGAATTCGAAAAAGTGCAACAAAAACAACAACAACGACAAACACAAGAACGACGTCTTTAAAAAATCCTTGATTGTTTGATTGTAGTTTTAAAAAGAATGTTAGATTTTTTTCATTGTATTTTTAAAAAAAAAGAAGTTAACTTATTTTTGATTTTATTATTCTGTTCTTTTTTTTTTTTTTTTGAATATTTTAGAATATTGTTGTTTTCTTTTTTTTCAAAGTATTTATCGCGCGCTCTACAATATAGGATTTCAAGGTAACCTACTAATATAAGGAGACCTAGGATTATAACTGCGGCGACTCCGAGTCCTATAATTTTAACCGCTGAAAATCCCGTGGATCCCGTGGAGTTCATGGCTAAGGAGGCTACCCCCGGAATAACGATAACACACAGGATCAAAATACCCAATATTAATAATTGTATACATCTATGTTTCATGGAACGACGACAAAAAATTTTTTTACAAATTTTTTGAAATTTATCCTTTATATTTTTTTCTTCTCGTGGGGTGTTCTTCTCTGCCGAATGGGCGGAGGAACCTACTCCTCCTTGGGGAGGACGACACTCCCCATACTCCACACTTGAAACATTAGTTCCATTTCCTTGTGCTGTTTTCAAACCAACATTTCCATTATTTATATCTTCCTCTGATGAATATAAACCGCTTCCATCCGATATATCATCATCCTTTAATGTGCTTAATGCACTCACCTAAAAAAAAAATGTATATATAGAAAATATGCATATGTAAAGAATGGTCTAAGGGAAAGAGGGGGAAGGTTTTCCTTCCCCCCCCTGTCCCCTTTTTTCCTTTTCCTTTCCATCTCCTTCCCCCCTTCAAAGCAAACTAAACCCTAAACCCTGAACACTAAACCCGGAACCCTACTCTCTATGCCCTGAAACCTTATGTCTATAACCTGGAATCTGAATTCTAACACCCCTAACACCTTAATTTCTAACCCATTGAATCTGAATTCTAACACCCTGAAAACCTAAACCCTGAATCCGCAACCCTAGACCCTGAACCCGGAATCTGACTCCTGTACAATGAACCCTAAACCCATAACCCGGAATCTTTTTCCTATACACTGAACCATAAACCCGGAACCCGGAATCTTACTCCTATACACTGAACCCTAAACCCTTAACCCGGAATCCGGAACCCTACTCTCTAATGCCCTGAAACCTTATGTCTATAACATGGAATCATACTACTATACAATGAACCCTAAATCCTAACCCGGAACCCTACTCTCTATGCCCTAAACCCTAAACCCTAAACCCTAAACCCTAAACCCTAAACCCTAAACCCGGAACCCGGAACCCGGAACCCGGAACCCGGAACCCTATACACTTGAAACCTTCCCCCCTCCTTCCCATACACTGCCATTCCGCCCATTTTTCTGTTAAACATGAATAATAAATATGAATAATAATTTGGTGTGGTGGCAAAATAATATATAATATATAAATATATGTATACGTTTTCGCCCACAGCAAAATTCCCCCTATAGATGTCAAAAATATTACAAAAAAAATTTTTTCTGTTATTCATACCTGGTGTTGATAATTGGTTTGATACCATAAGAATAAGTATGCAAAGATTAATGTAGATGTTTTTATAAAAGAAAAAGGTGCCATTTTCTTTTTTTCTCCACAGTGTTGGTTTTTATTTTATATACTGTATATTTGGTTTGTTTTGCTTCAATTTAACATGTGAATATTCTATTTGTCCTTCGCTATATAAATTTATATTAGGAAGAATATCTTTATTAGAAATAAATATCTTTATTAGAAAGAATATCTTTATTAGAAATAAATATCTTTATTAGAAAGAATATCTTTATTAGAAAGAATATCTTTATTAGAAATAAATATCTTTATTAGAAAGAATATCTTTATTAGAAATAAATATCTTTATTAGAAAGAATATCTTTATTAGAAATAAATATCTTTATTAGAAAGAATATCTTTATTAGAAAGAATATCTTTATTAGAAAGAATATCTTTATTAGAAAGAATATCTTTATTAGAAAGAATATCTTTATTAGAAAGAATATCTTCATTAGAAATAAATATCTTTATTAGAAATAAATAACTTTATTAGAAATAAATAACTTTATTAGAAAGAATATCTTTATTAGAAAGAATATCTTTATTAGAAATAAATATCTTTATTAGAAATAAATATCTTTATTAGAAAGAATATCTTTATTAGAAAGAATATCTTTATTAGAAAGAATATCTTTATTAGAAATAAATATCTTTATTAGAAAGAATATCTTTATTAGAAATAAATATCTTTATTAGAAAGAGTAGGTTTAAAGATAAAAAAAAAAAATAAAAAAAGGAAATAAATAAAAGAAAGAAAGAAAAAAAAAAGAACATCCACCACATTCTAAAAATAAAACAGTTCATTCTCAAAAAAAGAAGAACATCTCCCACATTTCCAACTATTATACAATTCATTTCCCATTCTAATTAAAACATTCCAACATAAGGAAATAAAACATATATTTCCCCCCCCCTTTTACAAGGAAATAAAAATAATAAAAAATATATAAATAGAAAAAAATAATAATAAATTAAGGGGAATAGAAAATGAAAAAGAAAAAAAGAGAAAATAAGAAATAGAAGAAAAAAAAAAAAAAACAAAAAAGAAAGGAGAGAAAAAAAAAATAAATGTATGCAACTCTCCTCCATCAAGCATTTTTTCCAATTGCATTTCTTTTCTTCCATTTACTCTTTTCATTTCCTTTTCCTGTTATTCCTACTCTCACATTTCTTCTTTCTTTTTCATTCCTTCCCTTATGTTTTCCTCCCGTTTGTTCGTCCTCCTTTATGTTTATTTTAATTCCCCACAAATCACGTTTTCCTCATCTATATATTCATTCTACTTTTCGTAGTTTTCTCCATTTTCATCCATCCTTAGATACACCTGTACATTCTTCACTTACAGAAGATTCGTGCAAGACTAAAACCCTAAACATCTAAACCCTGAACCCTAAACCTATACTTTACAAACATTAAACTTAAATCCTGATCATACTTTCACCTTAACCCTAAAACCTCATCATAATTTCACCTTAACCCTAAACACTAATCATACTTTCACCTTAACCCTAAACCCTAATCATACATTCATTTTCACCCTAAACCTTGATCCTACTATCACCATATACCTAAACCTTGATCCTACATTCACCTTAACTCGGAACCCACTTTTATCCTAAAACCTGAACCCACTTTTATCCTTAACACAGAACCCATTTTTATCCTAAACCCTGAACCCATTTTTATCCTAAACCCTGAACCCACTTTTATCCTTAACCCGGAACCTACCTTATTTTTAACCCGGAACCTACCTTATCCTTAACCCTGAATCTACCTTATCCTTAACCCGGAACCTACCTTATCCTTAACCCGGAACCTACCTTATCCTTCACCCGTAACGAACTTTTACCCTTAACCTGAAACCCGTCTTATCCTTAGCCCAGAAGCTACCTTATCCTTAACCCGGAACTAACTTTTACCCTTATCCCGGAACCCACTTTTACCCTTATCCCGGAACCCACTTTTACCCTTATCCCGAAACCCACTTTTACCCTTAACCCGGAACCAACTTTTACCCTTAAACCGGAACCAACTTTTACCCTTAAACCGGAACGTACATTACTCTTAAACCGGAACCTACCTTATTTTTAACCCGCAACCTACCTTATTTTTAACCCGCAACCTACCTTATTTTTAACCCAGAACCCACTTTTATCCTTAACCCAGAACCCACTTTATCCTTAACCCGGAACCCACTTTTATCCTTAACCCGAAACCCATCTTATCCTTAACCCGAAACCCATCTTATCCTTAACCCGGAACCTACTTTATGCTTAACCCGGAACCTACTTTTACCTTTAACCCGGAACCTACTTTTACCTTTAACCCGGAACCTATTTTTACCTTTAACCCGGAACCCACTTTTACCCTTAACCCGGAACATACGTCATCCTTAACCCGGAACCCACCTTACCCTTAACCCGGAACCCACCTTATCTTTAACCCGGAACCTACTTTTACCCTTAACCCGGAACCTACTTTACCCTTAACCCGGAACCCATTTTACCCCTTAACCTGGAACCTACTTTACCCTTAACCCGGAACCTACTTTACCCTTAACCCGGAACCCATTTTACCCCTTAACCCGGAACTTACCTTATCCTTAATCCGGAACCCACTTTTATCCTTAACCGAGAACCAACTTTTATCCTTAACCCGGAACCCACTTTTATGCTTAACCCGGAACCCACTTTTACCCTTAACCCGGAACCCACTTTACTTTTAACCCGGAACGTACATTACTCTTAAACCGGAACCCACTTTTACCTTTAACCCGGAACCAACTTTTACCCTTAACCCGGAATCAACTTTTACCTTTAACCTGGAACCCACTTTTACCTTTAATCCGGAACCTACCTTATCCTTAACCCGGAACCCACTTTTACCTTTAACCCGGAACCCACTTTTACCTTTAACCCGGAACCCACTTTTACCCTTAACCCGGAACCCACTTTTATCCTTAACCCGGAACTAACTTTTACCCTTATCCCGGAACCCACTTTTATCCTTAACCGAGAACCAACTTTTATCCTTAACCCGGAACTTACCTTATCCTTAAACCGGAACCCACTTTTATCCTTAACCCGGAACCCACTTTACTTTTAACCCGGAACGTACATTACTCTTAAACCGGAACCTACCTTATTTTTAACCCGCAACCTACCTTATTTTTAACCCGCAACCTACCTTATGCTTAACCCGGAGCCTACCTTATCCTTAACCCAGAACCCACTTTATCCTTAACCCGGAACCCACTTTTATCCTTAACCCGAAACCCATCTTATCCTTAACCCGAAACCCATCTTATCCTTAACCCGTATCCTACTTTACCCTAAATCCTGAACCTACCTTATTTTTAAAACGGAACTTACCTTATCCTTAAACCGGAACTTACCTTATCCTTAAACCGGAACCCACTTTTACCCTTAACCCGGAACATACGTCATCCTTAACCCGGAACCCACCTTACCCTTAACCCGGAACCCACCTTATCTTTAACCCGGAACCTACTTTTACCCTTAACCCGTAACCAACTTTTATCCTTAACCCGGAACCCACTTTTACCCTTAACCCGGAACCTACTTTTACCCTTAACCCGGAACCTACTTTACCCTTAACCCGGAACCCATTTTACCCCTTAACCTGGAACCTACTTTACCCTTAACCCGGAACCTACTTTACCCTTAACCCGGAACCCATTTTACCCCTTAACCCGGAACTTACCTTATCCTTAATCCGGAACCCACTTTTATCCTTAACCGAGAACCAACTTTTATCCTTAACCCGGAACCCACTTTTATGCTTAACCCGGAACCCACTTTTACCCTTAACCCGGAACCCACTTTTACCTTTAACCCGGAACCAACTTTTACCCTTAACCCGGAATCAACTTTTACCTTTAACCTGGAACCCACTTTTACCTTTAATCCGGAACCTACCTTATCCTTAACCCGGAACCCACTTTTACCTTTAACCCGGAACCCACTTTTACCTTTAACCCGGAACCCACTTTTACCCTTAACCCGGAACCCACTTTTATCCTTAACCCGGAACTTACCTTATCCTTAATCCGGAACCCACTTTTATCCTTAACCGAGAACCAACTTTTATCCTTAACCCGGAACTTACCTTATCCTTAAACCGGAACCCACTTTTATCCTTAACCCGGAACCCACTTTACTTTTAACCCGGAACTTACCTTATCCTTAACCCGGAACCCACTTTTATCCTTAACCCGGAACCCACTTTTATCCTTAACCCGGAACCTACCTTATGCTTAACCCGGAGCCTACCTTATCCTTAACCCGGAACCCACTTTTACCTTAACCGGGAACCCACTCTTACCTTAACCGGGAACCTGCCTTATTTCTAACCCGGAACCTACCTTATCCTTAACCCGTATCCTACTTTACCCTAAATCCTGAACCTACCTTATTTTTAAAACGGAACTTACCTTATCCTTAAACCGGAACTTACCTTATCCTTAAACCGGAACCCACTTTACTTTTAACCCGGAACCCATTTTTACCCTTAACCCGGAACCAACCATATTTTTAACCCGGAACCTACCTTATCTTTAACCCGGAAATAACCTTCAGCTTAACCCGTAACCAACTTTACCTTTAACCCGAAACACTGAATCCAACCATTTTCGCATATTCCCGTTATTTTGTATACATTTTTGGTGTAAAGTGTATGTGTACTTCGATAAAGTTGTTTGTGCCAACACGTATGTACACACAATTTTTCCTTTTGTCGGATAAGTGTGTGCTTCTCCTTTGTATTTTGCGACCTTTTGCAACTGTAATATATTTCATCATCCACCGTGCTTTTTTTTTTTTTTTTTTTTTTTGTGTGTTCGCGGACCGGACACATCACAATATGAGCGCGCGCTTATCTTTCTGCTTTCCGCAAGAAAAAAAAAAAAAAAAAAAAAAGGAAGAAAAAATATTTTTCGCAAGCGGAAAAAAAAAAAGAATGTGTGTTCTTAAAAAAAAAAATAATAATGTTTTTTTTTTTTTTTTTTCTATAAACAAAAGGGTGTTCTTTCACAGGAAAAAAATAATAAAAGAAAAAAATTTTGCAAACAAAATAAGAAATAAATGTGGAAGAAAAAATCTTCTTCTTCTTCTTTTTTTTCTTTTTTTTCCTCTACAGGATCTCATATTCATTATACATTGAACATATGAGCACAAACACGGGAACAACAACAAAAAAAAAAAAAAGAGCAAATAAAAGTGGCGGAGTAACTTCTTAAGGAAAAAATAAAAAAAAATAAAAAAACAAAAAATAAAAGAAAGGATAAAAAAAAAAATTATAAATAAATAAACTACCACTCCCACAGCAGCGCTCCGCTTCGGTGCTTGAGCATGTGTAGATGGGGAATAACGAAGGGGATGTGGACTGGATTGCGTTGTAGGGTTGCCCTTTGATAAAAGGAATTATTTCCCTTTTACGCTTTATTCGATGCGTTCTTCCCCCATCCACCCCCCTCCCTAGTAGTATAGGTGCTGATAAAAAAGCATCGTCAATTCGTCCAGTTCTTCTTTGTCCATTCCGTTCTCCAAAGTGAAGAAGTTTTCCGTCTTCTGGATGTTCTCCATTTCTTCGGATGGAATCAATTCGACCTTGTGCCGCCCAAGTGCCGCCGCAATGACATAGATAATGGATTCGTATATTATTTTTTTAAATGGTAATAGAGGCTTGTTAAAAAAAAATGTTTGGCAAACATTCAAGACGATGGGCGCAATGGAGTGATGGATGCTTTGGGGCATATTCTGTGAGATATTTCTCATGAATTCGTTTTTCCTATCTCGCTCCTCTTCAGTTGGACACTTTGGGATGATGAATTCACTTCTTCGAAAATAGTAAACGGTATATTTTGAGATGATTCCTGTGAGAATGTCCCAAAGGACTACATAAAGGGACGACATGTTTTCATACGCACTACACTTGTCTGTACTGTAAGTGTACTTATTTTGTCCCCTCTTCACCTGTTCTTCGTCATCCGATGATTTGTCCTCCTCCTTTAGGTGATCTTCGGTCCAATTTTCGCCCTTGCTTTCGCCGTCTTCCTCTGCCAACAGGGAAAGTGGCATGCACCTATTGAATGCCATGTCGTACTGCTCGCCGATTTTTTCCTTCTTCTTTATCAACAGGTTCTCCAGCTCTTCTTTGTCTTCTTCAGTGTCTACGGCTGGGGTGTTCCCCTCACCAGACGCGGTAGCGTCCTTGTCATCGTAAGAGGACGTATCTTCGTTTTCCCCATCAGCCGCAGCATTATCATTATTCTTTCCATCCACCGGGACAGTATCATCCTCTTTCCCATCAAGCGGGACAGTACCATCCTCCTTCTCATCATCCCCAGCGGCAGCGTCCTCCCTTTTCTCTTCTTCCATGACGTCGCCCATATCGTCCATATCGTCCATGTCCATGTCCTTGATCTTATCGTTACCAGAGGCACCCTCATCTTCCTTTGTTTGTGGATTCCCCCGTATTGTCCCCTCAAAAATGGGCGAGCTCAGCAAAATGATTCGTCTCCCTTTCCTCTCTCGATCGTGCTTTAGGTTAATTTCGCTCATCCGCTGCGCAGCGCATACTCGCAGATCTCTCTTAGTCTTCTCGTCCTCCACCTGTTCAGTTCCCTTTTCCTCCGTTTGTCCTACCTGCTTCCCCTCATCCTTCACCATTTCGTTCTTCCATTCATGTCTGTTATCCTGCCTGTTATCCTGCCTGTTATCCTTTCCCTCATAGTCAAAACCGATAACCTTATTCGGATCGAAAAGCGTCTTCCCCAGAATGTCGTCAAAGAAGTGCTTACGATTGGTAAAAATGGACTGTCTGACTTGTTCATACACCTCGGTCATTTCGTCATCGGAGGTTTTCCCCTCACTCACGCCTTCCCCGCTCATAGTTCCCTCCATCTTCTCATTACTCGGGCGTTGCAGCGTCACAGATCGTTCGCTCTTGTCCCCCCCTGGCCCTTCTATAATGGTATTATCGTTTTGTTCTGAAGGTACACTGGCGTGTACTTCCCTCCTAGGTTTGTCCGTACCCGATAGGGAATCTTCATACAAAATGTCCCTACTTGGAGGAGAACCATCCACTTGAAAGGAGCGCCCCACTTGGTTGGCCCCCATGCTGCTCCCAAGCACACTATACACGTCTACCCGCTCGTCCCTCATATACTCATACAACTGGACGTCCTTATTAAATCTGACATTCTTTGACTTACTGGATTTTGCTTCTTCCCCTTTTGGGCAACTATCAACCTTCCCGCTGGTGGGGTTTTCTTCCTTCTTCACTTGGCCATACCCTCCCAGTGATTCCTCCAAGGGAAGAGTTATAATTCCATCTCTACCGGGCTTATTGGTTTCCGCTTCTTGTTCGTGGTTACTCATCACGTGAGTAGAGATGGCATTTTTATTGGAAGCATTTCCCTCTGGAAATTCTTCCGTTATTTTATCTTCACTGTCTTCAAATCCCTCCTTTTTCTCCACGATGATTGGAAAGAGGGTCTTCCCCAATTCATTGGTACCCCGATTAACCTTATCCTTCCCCGTTCTAATGGTGTATACTTTGTCCCCACCATTCGTTGCTTCCTTCCCGTCCGTATGACCTGAATCCTCCTTGTCTCTTCCATTCATCTCCACCTTACCACCGCCACCGGGCTTCAGAAATATCTGGTTGTTCTGAATGTACACATGCTCCAAATTGTTGAGAAGTACATTAATGTCGTGAAATTTAAAAATAGGGAAGAAGGTTAAGAACATGATGTATATTAACTGGCACTTGGTCTTAAGGTTCGTCCCTCCTCCTTTCCCCCCCTTGGCGTTATTCCCATTCTTGGCGATTTCCTTGAGAAGGTGTAGGTTGTAATTCATACAGCTGGCGGAACAAAAGAGATCGTAGTACTCTCTGAGGTAGATGTTCCTACTTTCCGCGTCTATTTTATATTTTCCCCTTTTGGGGGTATTTAGAAACAGGTTGTCACATGCATAGAAGCCACACTTGTTGAAGCTCCTGCGGTTTATACAGACATCAATTAGATTGCTCTTGGAGAAGTAGAGAACAATCAAGTTGTTCAGGAATATCAGCAGATTTTTTATAAAAATATCTTTACTGGTTTTTATTTCGTTGTCTGCGTTTAGGTTTAGGCTCTCCCCTGAGCAGGAGCGATCTGCCTGGTGGTCACCATGACCACCATCACCATGCTGCTCATCGTCCACAAGTGTGTTTATAAATGCGCTTACCTCCTCCACATTAAAAAAATCATCAAAGAATAGCTTCCCTTGTTTCTTCTTGGGAACCCTTATGTATATGAGCAATGTTTCGAGTTTCCGGTGGAAGATCCTTGCTAAACTGTTCAGCTTTGCTTCCCCCTGAAGGAGGTTTCTCTTTTTCCTGATTTGTGCATTCATTCTATAGGGTTTGTCAGTGGGAAACGAGTGGCATGGACGACAGTGAGCAGCTCCCTCAGTTGACATGGCAAGCTATACTTGTGCGACAACATGTATCGCGTCATCATCTCCCTATAGCAGCTGCCCTTGAGAAGAGTTCGTCCCGCGGGGGGTAACAGCTTCTCAGTGGAGCAGCCTCCAAGTGAGGGGACATCTCAATTGGGGAGGCTCCAAACTGGCAGATAGGGCGAAAAGGCCAGCATAAAAGGGGGGCAAATAATTCTGACAGATAAAAGAGAAAATAAATTCCCCAATCGATGGGAAATAAAATTGACAAATGGTGGTCCAGTATTTTTTTTTTACGAATAGGGGGTAAAAAAAAATTTATATAAAAGAAAAAAAAAAAAAAAAAAAAAAAAAACTGCATGCGGACGGTCGTTTTGTGGGTCAGGTACATGGGTCGCGACCAACCCATGGAAAAGTTTCACATGCGCCCGCTCTCATTTTTGGCACGCCGGCGTGGGTAGGCGCTCTTCTGCATCAACATTCCGCTGGATGGATTATCCCCCTGCGTGTAGAACTTGGACCACGACTGGAGAAAGGTCCCCCCCTTGTGCTTTCCCCACTACCGGCGCCGCTGTCCCCTTTCTTCTTTGGAACATTCCTCCTGTAGCTCATCCAACGAATATGAAAAAAAAATAAGGGCAAAGGCTGCCACAACCCACCCTATATACCTATGTACGGGGATGTCAGTTTTTTCCCCCTCTTTTTCTGTGTGCCCAATCGGGGATCCTTCTTTTTCTGCGTATGCCACATACGTGTATGTAAATAGGTATCATGAGGTACCGTACGGAGGTGATAACATCCATAAATATATGAGGTGCCCTTAACCCCGCAGCCGGTGCACGCATCCCCTGTGGCGGCATACATGGGGGTTGCCCCCTACAAAAGGAAAAAAAAAAAAAAAAAAAAAATGCAACAGAGAGAAAAAGAACGATAAGAAAAAATATATACATATATATATATGAACTTTGCTATCCTAAAAAAAAAAAAAAAAAAAAAAAAAATTAACATCTCTATCGTACATAAAAAAAAATTAGAGAGCATTGCAAAGCGTACCAACCGCGGAAAGTAGATGGCAGAGAGACCACACTGACAGGAAGTTTTACATCACTGTTCCTCCCCGACAGACGATCCTGCGGAAGAGAATTAACAAATTAAGAGTGAGTGTGGAAAACATCAGCTCCCGGGTGGAAAGTATACTTTTGCAGATATACCTACTTGTGTGCGCAGGCACATTTAAGTTGTACATATGTATGGTCTTCCAATTTTCCGGTAGAGTGCTCGTTCAACTTTCCAGAGTGCTGCACAGTCTGAGAAGGTGTGACAGGAGGAAAGTCCCATCAGGCGTAGGTTTCCTGCAATTTGACAGTGTGGCAAATTGAACTGTGATATATCGGTTGTGGTGTACACTTACACACGGAGAGAATATCCTCTTCCACTCAGTTCTGCCCCTGCCCCCCCCCTTTGAAGACTTTACATTCGTGAATATCACCAAACATGGTAAGTACTCCTTGGAGACGCATTAATACGTGGTGTTACCCACTTCGTGTGTTAGTTCCACCTTGAGTATGCATAATTGTGTGAGTTAGGGGGAGACATGCAGGTTTGTCATTTCCCCCCTGCGTATGTAATTGCTAAGTAGTTCCCCCATTCATCCACAATCTAACTTCCTGTCCGTATTCCCCTCAGTTTGCCAACAAGCACGGGTTCAACTCCGTCCTGAAGGATGGATACCGTATCGTGAAGAACAACGAGGATGCAATTCTGAAGAATATCGAGGCGTGCAAGGAAATCTGTGGGATTATCCAGACGTCTCTTGGACCCAAGAGCATGAACAAGCTAATCATTAATCACATCAACAAGAAGGTGGTCTCCAGTGACTGTATCACTATCCTGAAGGACCTGGAGATAAACCACCCGGTGGTTAACATTCTGAAAAAGTTATCCGAGACGATGAACTATGAGTATGGAGATTTCACCAACTATGTTTTTACCCTAGCGACAGAGATGTTGGATAAAGCTAGCCACCTTATTCAGCAGGGATTCAACATCAATGATATTTTAACTGGGTTCATTTTAGGATACAAAGAAATTGAAAGAATCCTTTCGTCCGAATTGGTTGCCTACAAAATGGAAAACTTCTCCGATGAAAAGGAAATTAAAAAGGTTATTAAATCTGTTATGGTTACTAAGAATCTTACGAACAACTTCGATTTTATCACCACTCTGTTAGCTCAATGTATAGCCACGTTAATGCCTGAAGAGAAGGTGGACCTTTTCGATGTAGATAATATTAGAATATCGAAACTGAACGGAGGAAACTTAATTGATTCTCAGTTTATCATGGGGATGGTAATAACTAGAGACACACATGGAATCGTTAAGAGGAAAGAAAATGCCAACGTCATTGTACTCAACTGTGGGTTGGAAGCAGCGACGACGGAAACGAAAGGAACAGTGCTACTGAACAATGCACAGGAGTTACTGAACTTCACCAAAGGGGAAGAAGACCAAATGAAGAAAATTATTTCAAATATAAAAAAGGAAGGAGTTGATGTGATCATTGTTAATGGAGCCATCTCTGATATTGCACAACATTTCTGTGATGCAGAAGAAATCATGACATTGAAAATTCCCTCCAAGTTTGAGACCTTACGATTATGTAAGCTCCTTAACATAACCTCCCTCGTCAAGTTAGGTGTCCCGAAACCGGAAGAAATCGGAAAGGCTTCCTCAATATATGTGTCCGAAATTGCCTCCAAAAAAGTAACCATCATTAATTCGATGAATAAGAAGGTTAGTACTATTATACTCAGGGGGGCTACTTATAACCTACTGGATGAGGTCGAACGGTGCATCCATGACGGGATCAATGCTATAAAGAACGCTATCAAGGGGAACACCTTTGTCTATGGTGGCGGTTGTATTGAGGTTCAGCTATGTGAGCGACTTAAAAAATACGCTCATCAGTTAAAGGGAGTGCACAACTATAGCGTTAAAGTTTTTGCAGAATCCTTCCTGGTCGTCCCACGAATCCTGGCGACCAACTGTGGGTATAACAGCACAGATGTCCTGAACCAACTCATTAATGAACACAACAAGGGAAACACAGATGTGTGTGTAAACATAAACAAGGATTCCTTCATCACCTCTGCCAAGGATAACTGCATTTATGATAACCTCAAGTGCAAGAAGTATGCGATCGATTTGGCTATGGACGCTCTGCAGACAATCCTCAAGATCGACCAAATTATTCTGGCCAAACCTGCCGGCGGTCCTAAACCGCGCGACAAGAATCCGGACTACGATGACGCTTTTTAGGCGACTGATCCGATTATTCCGGTTGCCCGCTTGATCACGTTGCGCCTGTTGACCGGTTGAGCGTTGATGGGCTAAGCGGTTTTTCCAATCGGCTGAGATACGCCTCTTATCCATCCAGCTGTGTAATTGCTCCTCCTGCCTGCGCACGCCTTAGCGCGGGGGGACCATCCTTGCGCAGGCGCCCTTCGTGGTTACCACTCGACGAGGTGGCCCTTACCACGTGTACATTTTTACACGATTTGAAGGAAACTCAGGTTAAGTTTAGCACTAACCAACGTAGTGGAAAAATATATATATATATATATATATATATAAGTACATATATCTAGAACAATGGCGCGGCGTAATCGCGGCGAACTAAAAATCGAATGTGGTGCTGTAAGACCATATACCGATAAAGAGATGGGGCAAATCATTTGCCTTACTCTTAATTAAGTAATCCTTTGGGGAGGAAAAAAAAAAAAAAAATTACATCACATGGTCCAACGGTTATACATATCAGACCGGTTGCGTCAGCACTTTGGTACAATGCACTTGAGACCCATAATCCTGCAAAAAAAAAAAAAAAAAAAAAAAAAAAATAGAAAATTGTATAAACAGATGAGTTCACACCATTCTTCAGAGGTGCATGGTGCACCGTGGAAATTACGAATAAATTATAGCGAAGAGGGGGTGCAAGAAACCCACTCGTACGCGCTACTACACAGTGCCCACGCACAATGCCACGCGTGATGATCGTTATATACCATGACTTGTTGCTTCCGTCCCACAAGTTCCTACTCAGTTCAACTATAATCTTGTTGGCTACCCTAAAGTCATTCGCGTTAAGTGCGTTAACCATATTCACGATGCTATCATTTATCTGCTCATTAAACGACCCAGTGTCGAGTTTATCGAAGAGTTCATGCACCTTGATTGAGATGTCTTCTGCCTTCTTCTTTATCGGCTCCTGTGACATGTAGCCATTAAGGAAATTACTTATTGTCTTCTTAACATTGTCTACGTTGCTTCTTCCCATGAACACGCCCTTCTGTTCCTTCGTTGCGGTTTGTATCTTCTTGTTTTCATTCGCTGTGGAGGTGGTCGTGGATCCGAGCTGCGCAGGGGGAGAAAATGCATAGGAATCGCATTAAGCAAGTAGAGTTAAGAAGAAGCGATGTGGCTAATCATTTCGGCTAATCACACTTCTCCTTGCGTACTTGTTGGGTCGTTGTGGGGATTGGCCATGGGACTGGCATTCCAGGAGTGACAGTCAAGGCTCCTGCGATTGGGGACGTCGTGCTGACACCTGCAAATGTGGAGGGGGGGGCGGTATCGCTCCAGGTGAACCGATACGCACGTAGTAGTTGGCATCGCTGCATGCATCTATACACACATCTATACACATATCTATACACATATCAGTGCGAATGTGGCTATACATTAATTATCACGCACGGTGTTACAAGTACTGCTTTTTCATGCGCCTAACCTGATGAGGGTGGGCCGCTCGATTGGCCGCCTATCCCGACCTTGTTCGTGCTGTCCTGGAAAGAGGTGCCAAAATTATTCGGCTGCATGACAGGGGGGCTCACTGCCCCTCCGTAGGGACCCTGCTGATCCATGTACTCCCTCTTGAGAAACTGCTGCCCCGAGTTATCCTTCTGGAAGGACATAGTATTCGGATTAGACGAGATGGACTGATTTCTATTTACGGGGGGGGCAGGTGCGATATTCTGCATAGAAGGAAAATTACGGTTGTTTATTTGGTTCGTTTGTAAAGGCGTGGGAACAGGAGGGGGGGCATTTGCACCGGGTTGAATTCGTCTCTGGTTGGCATAGGACTGAGAGGAAAACATGGGTCCTCCTACAGGAGCTGCTGCTGGTGTGGTCTGCTTATGATTATCCTGCTCTGATTTTATACCCTGTGGTGCGCTAAAATTTGAAATGTTCGACATGGTAGCATAGGAAGGGGGAGAGGTACTAATTGGACATGTGCTGGAAGGTGGTGATGGTCCTGAGGGGGGCATCATGTATGATGGAGACATGGAGCTAAGGGATGGAGGATTCACTGGATTGACGTTCCCCAGAGGAAAATTCTTAGAAGATGTACTTGTGAAGGATGCTCGATGGGGTGGAGGGGCACCTATAACATGTGTGTTGAATTTGTTGGGTGGCATGGAAGGGTAAGCCGTGTGCGTGGGGTGAGAAGGTGAAGACTGCATGGGCATTTGCCCTGGCATCGGAGGGGGGGCAATCATGGAAGTAGCACTCTTAGTGGGAGAAAAGACCTTGGACTGACCCGAGTTCAAATTGCTACCCATGATATTGGATTTAAATTGTGGGCTCTGATTACACTGCTGATAATTTTGGTGTAGCATCCCCCCAAAGGTCGATTTTACATGTAACACTTGGAAAGGAGACATGGGAGGTTTTACTTGATGGCAAAGCATATTCGCACCACTGTTGAAAATACGGTCCCTTAGGATTAGGCTTTCCTCAGTTTGGTCTTCCTGAGTTAGGCATAAAAATGTCATGGCAGCCTTCAATCGACCAGAATTGGCCAAGAGTTCTGCATACTGATTAATTTTCTTATTCATAATAGCATTGAACATTTCATGTTTTGTAGCCATTTTTAAGACAGTCATTTTTTCTACCATATCCTGCAGTACATTGAGTAGAGAGTTCTGAGTCGAAGGCATGTCATTCCATATTTCCACCGTCTGATCAAAATTAGAAGCACATAGATAGCAAATGGACGCTGCCCTTATATCGAATTTTTCATTTTGTAACCTCTTAGCTAGTGTTTCACATAGGTTATTAAAGTTGCCCTTATTTAATGCGTATGTGCATAGGATAGAGAGAGCTTCTCCCCAGGAGGATAGGTCGATTTGTTGAACTAGGAGCTCCAACTGGTCATCCAAAATGTAATTCAAGCTTCTCATAAAGGTACTCTTCTGCTTTCTAATGTATAAGGTTTTTGTTTTATGCCAGAGTTGTTCACCTCCAAAGGAGGATAGGAATAACGCATCTGCCATTCTGTTTTTGTGTAGACATAACTCTACTGCCGTTTCAATGTTTCCCACCAGGACACACTCTTTGATGATGGATTCTATGCCGGAATTCCAATTTGTTTTGTCATTTGTTTCATTTATATCTTTGCTTCTACCAAATCCATCTTCGTCTTCTTCATCGTCGTACTCTTCGTCTGCCATTCCCCCTCCTATTAAACTCGCAATTCTTCCTCCCATTCCTTTTTTCTTCCCTTTATCCTTTCCCTTCTGCTGCTTCTCCTCAGCCTCTCTATCTCCCTTCTGATGTTTTTCCTCCACCTCTATGTTTTCCTTCTGTTGCTTCTCCCCCTCGTTGGTCTCTTCATTCTCCTTCTTCTCGCCGAGCTCTCTAAAAAACTTCTCTGGGTCGACATCGAACGAAGAGTTGAAAGTTTGCATGTTGTCTACCAGCATGGAAGAGGCACCAGCAGCAGCAGCTCCGGTAGACATGTTGTTAGGGTCAATGCCCCCTGGGCCACTGGCCATGAGTCCACCATTCACATGATTATAGTTTGCAGTCCCTGTCATTAATCCCGCCATGGAGGGATCCATCATGCCGTCGGGAGCGAGCACATTGGAGGATGAGTTCTTCGCTAGCATTTTTTCTTTCTCCTCTTCAGCCAACTTGTTAAAAATAAAACCTGGTTTCTTTCCAGTGGTGTCTTCAATTTTTTGTATAATTTCGTTTATGTCATAACCGAGATGCTTTACAATTCCTTCCTTCTGCGACGTGCACAGCAGTTGCAAAATCCTCCACGTCAACTTCTCGTATTCGTCCTCCGTCTTGGATATCTTACTTTCGCAGAACTCGAAGTAGTTTCCGCTGGCGATGTACTTTTCAAACTTATCCGCCTCGGAAATGAGTTCCATTTCGGTGGGGTAGATGTGGCACTTGATAAGGAACTTGTTCTCAGGGGCGCTACCACCGACAACTGCATTAGCATTGCCAGCATTGCCAGCATTGCCAGCATTGCCAACATTGCCAACGTCGGTGCCCTCCGAAGCTCCCTGCTTGGTGGGTTCCAGCGCAGTAGTATTATCGAAACAACAGATCTTCCCGCCAAAGCCGAAGGTAATACCCGCATCCTTCCTGTAAAAGTTCGGGATATACTTGCTAGTCATCTGCATACCATTGTTAATAGAATTTATTTGAATGGTATCCATATTCGTAGCCGAAGCAAACATATCTGGAATGAAGGGTGACCATTTGGAGTAAATATTATTGGCAGAGTTATTCACCTCGTTATACACGTCAAAATTATTGTTGCATAGATACCAGCATTTGGTTGTGTCCTTTCCAGAAGAAATCAACAAATTCGTGTCGATGCTACTAAAGCTGATGTCGTTAATCCCTTTAGAATGCCCTATGATTTCCTTGATGGGGTAGTTTGCGTTTCTTAAATCCCACAGTTGTAAGCAGGGGCTCTTTTCATCGTCATAAGCAACCAGAATTTGGGTTGGTTGATTAGCTAGCCATGCAAGAGATGAAGTCTTTGTTCTACTGTGTGGATCTCTAAAACTCACAGCAGCTTTTTTTATTTTCAAATCCCAGATGACCGTGTTGCCATTGTTTGAGGAGGTAGCCAAAATATGTGATACTTTTTGATTCCAATTCAGGCAGGTAATTTTTTGTAAATTATTCTTGTCCAAATAAGGATCATACGAAGTTGGCGAGTAAATATTTTCAATGTCTGTAATGAATAGCTGTCCATCATTTCCTCCTGTTGCTACTAAATAATTCTTATGTTTATTACACTCCAGACAGTTTATGGATCCTTCATGTACATTTGCCCTGCTCAGTATAAACTGTTCGTGGGTTGGTTTCTCTGCAAATAAATTTTGTGCATTCAGTAAAATTACGTCTCCATTGGTTAGTCCTCCCACTATTATTCCCTTTTGCAATTCATAGTTGCCTTCTGACTCGATGAAGTTGCTACTGTTTATCCATTCGAAGCTAGTCACATACTCATTGGTACCTTTCTTCTTTCCACTTTTCTCACTTTTCAGGGCTTCTTCAAAATTCAGCTTACTCACTATTTCTAAATTTCTACCATCGCTATTGAGGTTAATATCCAACAGGTACACGTAGTTGTTCAGGTTGTTGTTGTTGGAGTAGAGAAGGTTGTGAGAGGTGAAACAGGTGAGGTAGTTCTTGTGCTCTTTGAAGGGGCACCAATCGAAGTTGCCGCTGATGTTGATGCTCTTCAGCGCCATCTTTCTTACAGAGTGGATGGCGTGTAGGGGGGATGAGAAGTAAGGAAAGTGGGAAGGGCAAGTTCCGAACAGGGATGGGGGGAAGTGGAAGTTCAAAAAAGAACGCGGAATGTGGTAGTTTGGGGAAGCTGTCTCGACACGAAGCCACCGCGCACCGAGGCTGCAACCTGGTGAAGTTTTAAGGAGTCAACGTTTCGGTACGCTGGCATCGCCCGTGCGTCCTCTTCACTGCACTCGTTGCTCATTCGTTAGGGGCCTGTCCAGGGGGGGCGGGCAGGGTTCTCCCACATGCAAACACATATAATGCTTCCCTGTGAAGCGGCATATTTTCAGGGAATCCCCGCGCGCCTTGCATAGGATCCTAAGCGCGCCACTGGGCCTCCACTGCAAAAACAAGCGCTACGCGCGCAGTGAGACCCCCCTTCTCCGTCTCTCTCTTTACCCTTCCGGGGGTGATTAAACGCAGAGGGGGCTAAAGCGAAGACCCCAAGTTGCTCCTTTCAAATCAGTTCACACGAAGCAAAGTGGTACAGTCACTGTGGACGTGGCGCGAATATATGTGCTAACTTCACGCGTGGGAATGGAAAACAGTCTTCGCGTTCGCCAGTACAATTTGTTCAGAGCGATCTGGTAAACGAGTGATGGCCCACGTGGCGGCAGGGCAAAGAGGATTTAAAGGGCGCCAAGGGATAAAAAGGTGGCAAAGAAGTGAATGAATGAATGGAATTAATAGAGTGGGTGGATGGGTGAGTGGATAAATGGATGATTGCATGAGCTGATAAAATATGGGCAAGGAACGGGCACTGTGCTAATATACCGTTAAGGCGAGCGGAATGAAGATTGAAGAAATTTTATCGAAACCGACTCTTGCACGCGAAGGCGGAACGCTACGGTGCTTGCCCCCTCCCCTAGTTGCTGAGCCATAAAGGTTAAACCTCGCTTTGCGCATACAAGCGTGCACCGTGGGGGAGATTGCCGTAAAAAATTGGCACTCTCCCGAGGCGTTAAACATCCGTTTAAGGACTTCCCCAAGCCTCTTCCTTATCGCTGGTTCTGTTTATTCTTTTTTTTTTTTTTTTTTTTTTTCACCAAATGGGGAAGCGCGCAAAATGGGAATTTTATGGATAATTTGGCTCACATGTTTTTGTACGAAGAAAAATGAGGGGGGCATTTCCAGATGGAAGGACCCACCAGATATGCATTATATTAGCAAATTTCCTTGCGTGTACATTTTTAAAGTCACCTCTCCAGAAAAAAAGAAGAGGGTAGGGGGGAGGATCACGCCTTGTATGAAGCGTGTTTATCGTTGGGCCTCTGCCTATGTTTAAATGGAATGGTATGAAAAGGGATGCTGCGGTGAAGATACATTCGTGCACGTATGGATGAACCTACCTGTGCAACTTCGTAACGAGATGCTCCTCTCAGGGACATACTAACGGGTGCATTTCCCCTATTGTACATGTTACTCGCAAAATGAAAATGCCTTGGGGGGGAAACCCACAAATAGACGACACAGGACTGTACGATCCTTTATAACGGAACACGTGGATGTTCTTTCGAGGTGTGTGTTTGGGGGGGAGGTTTAAGATGGTCCTTCAAAATGTGATCCGTTGTCCAAAGCATATTCTGTCGCGTACCACGTATCGTCTACCGTTGGAGCTATGCATCAAGGGGGAAAATCCCTGGGGAATCATTGCTCTTTTCAAAAATTGCGTAGTGTGTCCGCAATGGAGAGATATGTAGTACAGAATGAGGGGTACACCACGCTGTTTTCATTTCCTTTTTTTTTTTTTTTTTTTCTAAGCGGGTGAATTTAGAACAAGGGATGATGCTATGCACTAATGGGTTGTTTGGTAGGGGAAGCACGCGCACTGCCTGATGGGGAGAGGGGATGGCGGCTTTCAGGACATCTGTGTCATTCCGCTTTATGCGTGTCTATTTAGAAGTTGAAATGTGCCTTCATGAGGCAATATTCAAAATATATAAAGGGCTGCATGCAGGGAAGAGGGATCACCCCAGGTTCTCCTTCAAAAAAATAGGAGCTGCCTTTTTTTTCGCCTAAAGTACACATACTAAAAGGAAAAAAAAAAAAGGGGGGATGGGGGAGATTCCCCCATTTCAAACGACTGTGAATGCCTTCACAACTTGCTGGCCCTGAGTGCGGTCCATGTCTTTCTTAGGAACGATCACCTGCGGTATGCCCCAGTGTGGGTGAATGGCCCCGGGGTAGACAAACAACTTCCTGTAATATAGTTGACGTAGTCTATTGTTTGGAAGCATCCTTTTAACTGCTAAGTTTAGAATCATCGAAGGATTCTTAGCGAAAACGGTTTTACATGTTAAAATTTTGGGTCCTTTGGAGTGACTTTTTCTGGGAAATTTGTATACCTTGGTGTCCCACGTGTGACCATAGAACTTCACATGGATTGCATTAACTACAATGACACTACTACTGTTCACTCTGTTTGGGTTGTGGTCGACTCGGTACTTTCCTTGCAACAATTTGCTAATACACACGCTGAGACTTCCGACACTTTTGTTGTAGGCGTCGATGACGAACCAGTTTCCTTTTTCCCTGTCGAATACGCTGATGGCATTTTTTGATACGTGCTCTTCTGCGAAAATATCCGTCTTCGGCATGTTCTTCTTTAGAAAGGGGGTGCTTTTCCTGTGGGGGGTAGTTTCGGTAAAATTTCCAGTGGTCGAAGCGTTTTAACGTAGTTTAAGCGTCAATTTGACTGCAGCTGTTGGCGCCTTTAATACAGCTGCTGCGACGCACACTCACCATTGCACATTCGAAAAGGGGTTTATATTTTGCTCGTGGAAGGAGGCCTTGGGGTATCCGGCCAGTCTACGCGCGCTCACCCCAATCATCGTTCATTGTTTGTGCTTAGCAACTCACGGGGTGGGGGGGAAAGTGTTTTGCGGGAAAAGAAGTGTAAGAACACTTGGCCCAGTGGGAGCAGGTGACAAAGCGAGGCGACACTAATTAAGAAATGATTACAAACAGTGTAGAAATATTTTCTGCAGGTTCCTCACCCCTGCGGGGAATGGTCAACCTTTTTTTTTTTTTTTTTTTTTTTTGGGAAAGTCTCGCCTTTGCTGTAAACTTTCCAAACTTTCAAGAAAAGGTAATCCCCTGTAGGCAGGATTATCCTTTGGGGGTACTATCTCCCTGAGGGAACGGTTCATATATGTATATATATATATATATATATTTTTTTTTTTTTTTTTTTTTTTTTTTGCGTACACGGCGCGTATGCCCCTTTGTACCTGTGGTGGTATCAATTAAGTAGGATATGATCTGTTGGAAGTGCACCCGCTGAGTTATGACATGTCGTTATGTGTTGGAGGAAGGAGTGGGACGAGTAAAGAGGCAAGGAGAAATTGGCATAAGAAGTTACCCCAACGGGGGGGCGCGCACTGAAAGGGACATCCTTTTGCTTGACTTAGAAACATCAAATGAATATATTTCACGCTAAAAGGGAAGTGGCGTCATGAGGCTGCCACGGTGAACAGCCTTTGAACAACTGCTTATGAGCGGCAATTGTGTTGGAAACTTGCGAAGTATATAAAGGGGGGTCGCGGGGGGGGGGATATCTTCAAAACTGCAATTTTACGATATCCCCCGTATTATGTCTATATAACTTCTTCACTATCGGCAGATGTGTCCAGCTGTGGCCTTTGTGCGCGCGTCCCGCACTGGATTTTCTAACAAGGGATGAAAAAAACAGAGGAAGGGGAAAATAACCCCAAGAAGGGGAAAAGGGAAGAGGAGGAGAAAAAAGATGAGGGAAGCCATGATGTTACGAAAAACAGAAAAGAAGAAAAGAGCGATGCCATCATAAATTATGACCAACGTGAGGAGCACTTAAAAATGCCCCCCTATAATAATCACCAAGGCGAAGGCGAAAGTGAATCTACGCGGAACAACCCACAGTTAGAGGCATCCTTGAGTGAGGAGCGTCTTTCCAGGTACCGTTCTGTGCATGGTGTCGACGAAGCGTACAGACAAACACATAAGGTTAACTCCAATTATAATAAAGGAGAAGAGGAAAAAATAGAAGTACTCCCAAAGGAACCCCATCATGTGGTGGACATGAACTGCGACGATGTGCATTCGATTGTGGATTATTTGATATCCGTGGACAGGGAAAAATTTAACGAGAAGTGCGCCGCCCAGGGTAGCAGCGATGATGACAAATACGATGACACACGTGATGGCAGTTACGATGAGGCCCATGGTAGTGCCCAAGGAGATGATGGAAGGACTCCTTTCCCCGAGGACACTCCAGCTGTTGCCGACCCCCAGAACGTGTCACTCAAAAACAGCCAAATGAACCACATGGATAAGTACGACATAAAATACAGGCACATTTTAAATTCAATGGTGGACTACATTTTTTCGCATCCGGATGTTAATTTTTTGGAGTTGATGAATAAGAGGGAAAGGGACGAAGGGGGTAACAGAATTGGGGGTAGGAGAAGACCGATCAAATGGTATAATCACTGGACACGTGATGATCCCTTCCACCCCGATGACTTCGTCGCTAAACGTATGAGAAAGACAAAATACATCTCCACCAGTGACAATGTATCCTCATATGGGTGTGAGCTAAGTTGGCAGAAAGGTCAACCAAGTGACATTGCTGCAAAGAATTTCAGAAGAGAAATCGTCAGCAGGATAGGTACATCCCATTATGTGAGCACATGTTCTAGGTACAATTCCCATCCGAAGGAACATTCGATTGTGGAAGATCAAACGGAGAAGGCAAAATCGGTGAAAACATCCAACAAGCAAATGAACAACACACATAGAGTAGACAATATAAGGGCAAGGATAGAGACACTTCATAAAGGAATATTTTCCAGTCTTAATAAGCTAAGGGGTAATCACCGTGAATGTACCGCGGGGGAAGATCCTCAAGAAGAAAACAGAAAGGGTGAAAATATCCTAACGTTCCCAAACAGAACGGATAGAAATTTTGTTTCTACCGATTTCAACTTGGTAGGTAATCTCCCCCTGTATATTGCTCCCACTGATTGGAAAAATAGAGAAGTATATGTACATGCTCCATGCGAAAGGAAGAAAAGCGTAATCAGAAGCATGAATAGAATTATGGGTGCCCTTTTACCTGAAGGAAGGAAGACTATCCTGTCATGTGTGAGCATCCATGAGGACATGTATGTTTGGATTAATGTCCGTTTCGTTGACTTCAGTTTTTCCCACGGGAACTTTACACAGTTGGGTGCATACGGTCTGGACCCTCTACCAAGTGGACCAACCTCCAACTATTACTCCTCCCGCTTGTACACTGGCAAAAAAAATAGCAGATGGAAAATGAATAAAGTCGACAATGACAAGGTCGACATGATTAATCAAATGGAGAAAGTACAATTTTTCTTTCACATCAGGGAGTTCACAAGGCAACAGTATAAAATGAATATGCTTGGAGAATATCTCCAGGTGAAGGAGATTACTGAGTCGAATAGGCATTTAGGAGGAGATTTTTCCGGACGGGTCAGTTATAACAACGCCCACTTCAATCGTAGAGAGGTACACATAAAGCGGTTCGAACTCCTCTACCAATATTACGTACAATTTTTAAGGAGGTTCTACTTGGAGAGTGACGCTTCTATGGAGGAAGCAACGTTGATCCGGATGAAGGGGCACATGTACGGTTCGGATAGATGCGCCAATGACTGTGTAGGTCAACAACAGGGGGGAGACCCTTCCTCGTTGGAAATATCACATGTGGAAACCACAGAAGTAGTATCTTCACGAGCGGAGTCGTCACATAGGGGATCTTCACAATGTTATCGCAGTGCTAATCTTGCGAAGGAGATGGCAGATAGCCTCCCGGGGTGTCCTCCCTCCTACGCCAGAGACAACGCTGATCAGGAGGTAAATCCGAAGGTAAATCTGAAGGTCTGTCCTCACCCCAAAGTCAGTGTCACCGACAGTGCCAGCGCGAACGCGCCGATGAGTGCGAAGGAAATTTCACAAGCGAGCCAGCTGAGGCTCCTTCACAGGTGTGCGAAGAAGATAGGACGTTTTTTACGAAGGAGCAGAATGCATGAGCTGGAAAAGCGTCCCCTTAGGAAGATGAGAAAAATTGTAAAATCCCTCTGCGGAGTGTGCGCCATTCGGTACAGGTCATTTCTCTCACAAGAGCTTTTAAGGCTTGTTCTTAAATCAGCGGGATCAGGGAAAAGTGTGAAGAGGGAAAGGCGACTAGATCAAACAGAGAGGGAGGAGCTACCCCACCAGGCGAACCTTCCATGCCCCGCACCTGAAAGGAGACCAGTAAAAATAATTCTCAAGAAGAACATAAAATTCTGCAAAGATCCTTTACTGCAGAAGCACTTTAAATTGGATGACAGCCCTGAGAGGAATGTCCAAAATGAGGAAATGGTTAAACATACGGTGGAGAATGTGACTAGGGAGGATTCACCAAATGGGCCAGTTGTGGATCATACTATGGAGTCTACCACTACACCTCCTAGTGAGGTTCCTCCCCATCCCGACATCCTCATCGAAGGGTTGAAGAAATCAAACATGATAAAAAAAAAAACAGTTCAAGTGCAAACCGAAAAGACAAGGGAAAAATGCTCAACGGATGTAAAGAGATCCGACAGGGGGAAGAAGAAAAGAACCCTCCCAGGAAAAATAGAAAACGATCATGATGTAACGAAGAAAAAGAAGAGGACGGAATATCCTCCCGGTGAATACTTACCTGAATCTGATATTAAAATTGAAGAAGACGATAAACAAAGAAAAGTAATAAAGAACTGCACATTCCGTAGTAAGTATTTCCCAGAAATCACATCCGGGAAAGAGGAGCAACCAAAGTCCAGCAGGTTCGATTGCAAAACACATAGAAAGGAATCCAAAGGAAGGTGCATTTATTATGTATACCTGAAGGGGCAGCTGGGTGTCTATTTGAGTCCCCAAATGAAAGTGATTTATGAGAAGCGCAATTTATTTTTTAAAGTCGACGATAAGGAGGGGCAACGCTTGGACATGCACTTCGACATGCATTTCGATGAGGTTTTTTCTCGTATATTCTTCAGAAAAATATTGCCGACATGTGTAGAGGAGATGTGCGTTAGGAAGGTCTCCACAGGTTCCCCCCAAAGAAGGGGCGACAGCGATGGAAGGGGGAGAAGCGGTAGTATCCATAGCAGCCGCAGCCGCTGCCGCAGCCGCAGTAGCAGTAGCAGTAGTAGTAGCTACGGGTGCTGCAAGGGACAACGCTTCTCCGGGGAGACCAACACCAAGAAGCGCAAAAATATGATGGAACGCGCCACCAGTAAGGTCCAGAAGCTGAAGAGGGACCAAGTTGTTACTCTCTTTCAAATTTTGTATGAACCTTTTTATAAATGCTTTTCCAGGCTGAACGTGTGTTCCTTGTTGGGTACGTATTGCAGTGACAGTTCTGTGTGTAACGAAGGGGATCCCCATCGCGAAGTGGATAAAAAAGACGAAGCAGAGGAATCGGGTGAACCTCGTGAAGCGCAAAACGAATATTACTACCACACCTTTTTGAGCAGATTTTTCCCCTTGGGGGAAAAAAAAACTGTGGTGTGCGCGCCCCAAGACTTCTTCAAATGCCTTAACAAAAATTTCATCCGAACAGTCATTTATCATGTGAATAAAACGCTGGGCGATTTTTCATTTATTCAAAAATTGTTCGATGAATATGAACTTATGGAACGGGTGTGTGCAGGCAAAATGGCGAAAACGTTCTTGGATTGCAGTGATTATGAGGTGACCTTTCGTGAGGAAGATAGATATTATAACGTCATTAAGGAGCACTTCGTGAACGTCATTGTCCCCTTTTGCGAGGAAAACAGCAGTTAGCCAGAAAGTGCATTTTTTTTTTTTTTTTTTTTTTTTTTTTTGTTGTTGTTCTGGAGAGAAGGAATATGTATTCAGACCCCCGGATGCCAACTTCTGCAAATTTGTAAAGGAACCGTTTTTCCGTTGTAACTGTTTTATTATTATTTTTTTTTTTTCATCTTCCTAATGTGGATCATCCAGAGGAGGGGTAAAAAAACGCCGTAGAGCGAGGGGAATTTTTTGGAAATTCATTTTGACAGGCACAATGAATTGTAGAGTTATTTGCGAGACGAAAAAAAAAAAAGGAAATTAAAGCGGGGTGATACGAAACAGGGGAAATTAAAAGCCTGTAAAATAATGCCCAGCAATATGACCGAGCAAAATGGCCAGGCAGAACGAAACAAATAGACGGCGATCTTTCTGCCAACGCAGCCACAACGCGTGACTAGCCATATCGCCATGACCACTCGTCTGCGTCGCCAACCAAAGCACACAATAATCCTCAAAGTGGAGCGTGCCGAACAGACCCCATTTCACAGTTTAATGTATTTGACGTTGTCTCTGATATCGAAAGGGTTGCTCTTCTTGTTCATTAATTTTTTCTCGCTCTGCAGGGAGGGGAAAAGTGTAACGAAAAAATGTGGAAAGGAAATGTGGAGGACAAAATTAATAATCACACAAAGTGAACAAGGAGGAGAAACAAAGGGGACAAACAGCAAGACAACTTTCTCAGCACACAGGCCGTACCTTCATCAGCAGCGCGTTTTCCTTTTTCAATTTCCGGTTCAGTCGTTGCGCCTCCTTGACAGACTTTTTACGCTCCCTCTTTTCTTCCGGGGTTTCGTTTTTGCCGCGCGTGGTGTTTATCTGCAGGTCGGGAAATGTGGACGTGAATTTCAAATGAACTGGTTAGAAAGGAGCTCGCGAGGTGTAGGAGAGACGAGTGAGCAGCGCATATGCGGTGAATAGGCGTTGACGCAAAGGACTGTGTCCTCTTCATCGCTTGGCCGATTCTCCGCCTCAACCCTGGTGGGCAAACTGCTTACATTTTCCAGGACTAGGTAGCTCTCCAGTTTGGCCTCTTCGCCGACTTTCTCCTTCTCCTTGTCCCTCCTTCTCGGGTTGGCGTTGCCGTGAGGGAGAGGGTTAATCAGCGTGTTGGCGGAGGCGGGGGTAGGGACCTTCTTGGGGATAACTAACTTGCAGGGATGATTTGTTGTGTTCGTTTTGGTCGTGAGGATTGTCTCGCAATCGTATGACAATGATGAAGAAGACGCATCAGAGGATGAGAAAAAGATCTCCCCGGATGCGTCCGAACGGGAGTTCTCGTCACCATCACCCTTACTACGGTGATGACTTTCTTCCTCTGTTTGTGAATTTAAAATTTGCAAAATTTTTATCTTGTCCTCTACATTTACGTGGACAAGTGTGTTATCTGTATTATTTGTTGACCGATTTTTTTTTTTTTTTTTTTTTTTTTTTACAAGAATATTTTTTATTTCATTCAAATTCTTGCTGTCGACTTTTTCCATTTCCAGCTTAACCAGATCGCTCAGCTTTAGTGCGTTCGGGTCGCCTTTCTCTGTGTTTGTATCTTTTTCTTTTTTCTTCTCACATGTAAACATTTTTGTGTGTGTACCTTCATCAAAGATGACGTATCCGTTCTCTTCGGGGTTACCTCTTTCACCTTCATCGCCGCCGCTACTGCTATCGCTGCTACCACTATGCAGTTGATGATTCCCTGACATGCGGGCTGCTTCCCCCTCCGCATTGCTGATCCCCCCGTCGGTCGTCAGGCCATCGTCGCTTTCACCCAACTGGTTTAGTTGTGTCGGGTCGTTCGTAAAATACATGGCGCTGGTATCGCCGATGGGGAATGTCCAATCGGGGGTGCCCCAAATGAGATCCTTTGGCACGTCCAACTTATCCTCAGCACTGACATCCTGGGCTTCGTACACAAAATTATCATTCAATTCTTCGTAATTATCCGCTTCGAACGTTTTAAATAGTTCTGTTTCCTCTTCATCTGTTGGCTTAACCTCAAAAAAGTTATTCTCTGCTTTGGACTTTGCACTTACAAAATTGGGACTTATAGTTTTTAGGTGTTGTTCATAGTCATACCCGTCATCTGGGAAGTAACAATCTCCGTCGAGGTAGGCCATGGGGTCCTCCTCCTTCCGTCGTCCTTTGATTTTTTTTTTCTTCTTCTTCATCTGTTTCGTCATCGTCTTCTCCATCGTCTTGTTGTTCGTCTCGCTTATGTTGTCTATGGCATGTTCCAACCGTTGACATCCTCCATTCTGCTTATTAGCAGAGTTCATTGTTACTTCTGCTGTCCTCCCTGAGTGTTCCTCCAATGGATCATCCTCCCTAAGGGTAATACTCTTCTTGTTCTTCTTCTTGCTTGATACAGACGTAGAGGACTCACCGTTAGTACCTCGTCTTCCGTAAATTTCCCTGATGAGTATTTTCTTTTCACTTTCAGTTAGCTTTTCTTTAATGCCAAAATCTGTCGGGTCGAAATTTTCCATCAGCGATGACAAGTCGTTGTCGTCCAAAAAGAATTCATTAACTTCATCTTCTCCACAAGATGGTTCATCAAACTCATGCTTTTCGTTTTCGCTAAATTCACAGACTACTGGGGGCTCTCGGAAGGTCACCTTTTTGATTCGGCAACCACCACCACTGCGTCCCCCTCCTCCATTACTTCGCCCTTTCATGGTCCTTCCAAGAATCTAAACGTATTTCCCACGTAGGATTAGTTTTTTTTTTTTTTCCCCCACTGAAGAAGAACAACCGGAATGGGATGCGTCTCTCCGTCAGGCGTACTGCCTCCCTCACCTCAGATGAACGTGGATCAGCTTTGTCACTTTCACTCTGTAGTTCTACCTCACAATCGGGGAAACCAATAAAAATGCATACTCGCTCAAAGCATACATTTGCGGACTGCGTTTAGGAACGCTTCTGCAGTGGCGCCCTCTAGATCCGCATATACAACCACAAGTTGCCTATATGCAAAAGGATAGGCCCTCCTTTTCCACTCTGCTTACACCAAAAAAAAAAAAAAAAAAAAAAAAAAGAGAGAAAAAAAAAAGAAGGGAAAGAGGCACGAAAAAGGAATTATTTTGGGCCTCCAAAGTGGGAAAGAGAGCAATGCTTTTATGATACGAGAAGTAAACCCATATTATTATAGGTACAAACGCGCCCTATGCTGGCAAATTCGCTATCTTGTAGAAAACGCGGAATATAAAAAGTGGTTGTCGTTCTTTTCCTTGTTCCCAGCAAATTATACTACGCGCTATGGGAAAAATATCACTTCTGATGGGAGCAAGCGAGATCATTTTCTTTTTTTTTTTTTTTTTTTTTTTTCCTTTTTTTCTCAATTTTATGGCGTAAAAAAATTGGGAGGCTAAAGGATGGAGGCGAAATTGTTACCACGTTGAAAAAGGCTGCCTGTTTCCTTTTCCAATTCGGAAGTCATCCACGTCGCCGGGTAGGAAGGGTTCCGCATGGGTTGGAAGTGCATGTCAAGTTCCCACATGTATGGAAATACATACCGCTATATTTGCGCATACTGTGATTTGCTCTGCTTCTTTTATTTTTTATTTTTATTTTCATATTTTTTTTTTCAATTTTTTTTTTTTATATTTTTCTTTTTTTTTTTTTTTTTGGGGGGGAACACCCGCGAAGGGTAGACCATTTTAGCAATCGCGTGATGCCTCATCTTTCTACGGGCAAATTACATCGAGGGAAGAAATGCCCAAGCGAGCGATGCAAAAATGGGAGGCATAACGCTGACAATCAACCCGTGAGCTGCACCATGTGGAAGAGTGTACCTGTTGTGTTTTGCTGGACGAGGAAGGGGGGAATTTCCCTGTAAATATAAGCTCCATATCCACTGCTCACATAATGGGCACAATATATATATATATATATGTATACATATATATAGACATATATATGTAGTTACGCAAAATGGCATTTTTTGAAGGGAAAAAAAATAAGAAAAGGATTTTCCCCTCTTACCATTTAGCAACGGTGGGCGTGCTACTCGTGCGTGCAGCAACAGGGCGAGCCCAGCTAAGAATGTACTCAACGGGGTGAGGGCACAAATGGGTAAGATGCATATGCATATATATGTATATAGTACCCTGATTTAGTTTTCCCCCTCTTCCCAATTCAAAAGGTCCCGTAAGGCGGGCCATCAGGGAAGGCACACGTTGGTAGAAAAGGTTGCACGTAGCTTAAGTATGTACATTACAGGCGAATGAATCTGGTGAGTCACTCCAATTTGTTTT